>NC_069504.1:469767188-469804688 GCF_027579735.1 Bombina bombina | reverse complement strand
TACCCAGATATAACAATCTATATAATCACTGGGGACTATTCACTAAGTGGACTGTCTCTCCATCTTCATTGGTTTATGTATTTTTTATTGGTGTCTATGTTTCTAGGCTAGCAGGTGTGTGAGCTTTGGTGAATCAGTTGCATAGAATAACAAAGGGACATGTGAAGTTAGATAGGATAGAAAGACTTATCCACACTTAGAGGCGGGAGAGACCCCTTAGCACATTCAGTAGACAGTGCAGCACATTGAAGGGTTAGAAATACAGCATCATAATTAAAGGGACATACAACTTCAATGAGACAATGCTCTTATGTATATAATCATTTCTTTATTGCACTATTGCTTGTCTATAATTATGTGTGTAACACCTGCAAAAGGGTTACAGGCATGCTTAAAGGGACAGTCTAGTATAAATTAAACTTTAATTATTCAGATAGGACTTTTCATTTTAATCAACTTTTCAATTTAATTTTATCATCAAATTTGCTTTTTTCTCTTGGTATTCTTAGTTTAAACTAAACATAGGTAGGCTCATATGCTAATTTCTAAGCCTTTGAGGGTTGCCTCTTATCACATGCTTTTTAAATCTCTTTTCAACACAAAGAGACAGAAAGTACACGTGGGCTATATAGATAACACTGTGTTCAGGCACAGGGGGTTATTTAAGATTTAGCACAAAACAATGCTACATTTAAGACAATAGATAATAAACAGTCACAGTCATGTGATCAGGGGGCTGGAAGAAGATTCCTAGATACAAGGTAATCACAGAGGTAAAAAGTATATTAATATAACTGTGTTGGTTATGCAAAACTGGGTAATGGGTAATAAAGGGATTATCTATCTTTTAAAACAATAACAATTCTATGGTAGACTGTCCCTTTAAAATCAGCTCCACAGCTTAATATGGACCTGTGATTGTGTCTATGTAGAAATGCTCCTCATGATTGGCTCACCAGCCCATGTTCTACTCAGGAACCCCAGAGCTGGGCTTAAAGGGACATTAAACACTGTGAATAATGTAATTACATTTTATACCCCTGTAAGTTTAAAGGGATACTGAACCCAAATTTCTTCTTTCGTGATTTAGATAGAGCATGCAATTTTAAGCAACTTTCTAATTTACTCATATTATCAATTTTTATTCGTTCTCTTGCTATCTTTATTTGAAAAAGGCATCTAAGCTAAGGTGCCAGCCAATTTTTTTGTTCAGCACTCTGGACAGCACTTGTTTATTGGTATGTAAATGTATCCACCAATCAGCAAGAACAACCCAGGTTGTTCACAAAAAATGGTCCAGCATCTTAACTTACATTCTTGCTTTTCAAATAAAGATACCAAGAGAATGAAGAAAATATGATAATAGGAGTAAATTAAAAAGTTGCTAAAAATAGCGTGCTCTATCTGAATCACCAAAGAAAAAAATTGGGTTTCAGTGTCCCTTTAAGTGTAAAGTGGGAAAACCTATTTTCAGAGATAAATTACATGAATAGTGGGCAATCATAGCAAAATAGCATGTTTTACTTTGTTTAAAAAAAAACATTTTAATGTTGATTTAAATTTAGGTTCTGTGCCCTCTTACCCTATACGTTGCATGGTTGTTAAGAGGTTTAATAGAGCAGCGTCGCTGCACTATTACTGAATGCCTCACTTCAGGGGACATTCAGTTATAGTGTGGTCTTGCCAACATCAGGAAGACCTGTGCTATTCCGGGGTAGCATAATGGGGTATGAGAAACGACCGCAGATGAACAGGGTACATCAGCGGTTGTTAAGGTTTTAAAGATAAAGACTTATCATATTCCATTTTGTTTCTGTAACTATGTTATTCCAAATTGTATCTCAGATGTTCCTGCATTGAATAAATCAACTTCTTTTCTTTTTTTTTGTACTGTACTACCCACCAGTGCTGAAGGAAATGTACCTATGATCTATCCATCAATCATGAATACAAAATATTTTATTCTAAAACATATTTTAATCTTTAATAGTCCTTTCTTGTTATGTGTCTGTATTTTTTGTCCAATATACCTTTACAGAAAGCAGTTTAATGTCTTGTACCCTTTGCAATGTGTTGAATATAAAAAAAAGCATATAAGCAGAAATAAGATATGTAAGAATGCAAACTGTACCATATTGTCTCTCCATTTTCTGAGACTATATTGTTTTAAGAGACCCCATTTACTAAGCAATGGAGAGTTCAAGTAGATTAGCGTGTGATAGAATTAATTAACAGTCAAGTAAAAATGAAACTTTCATAATTCAGATAGAGCATGCAGTTTAAAAAAAATGTCCAATTTACTTACACTATCTAATTTTGCAACGTCGTCTTATATGCACACTGTCTGAGACACCACCTCTTACTGAGCATGTGCACAAGTTCACTGGGTATACATATACTAGTCTGTGATTGTCTGACGACTGTCACATGATGCAGGGGTAAACAAATAGGTGAAAAAACTAATACATTTGTGAGAAAAAGCAGGATATGTGATTGTGTGCAGCGTGCAAGGCCAAGAGAAATTAAACACAACACAGACTGAGCTCAGCACAAATGTAAAATAAAATAAAAAATTAATTCAACACTTTGCAATAATTGTAGCTAAAGCTGTCAAGTTTCAGTGTTGTTCTATGAAGCATATACACCCGATTGAAAACTCAAAATTAAACTTTGATGATTCAATCACAGCATGCAATTTTAAAAAGCTTTCCAATTTTCTTCTGTTATCTAATTTGCTTTGTTCTCTTGGCATCCTTTATTGAAAAGTAAATCTAGGTGGGCTCAGGAGCAGCAAAGCACTACTGGGAGCTAACTGGTGATTGGTGGCTGCACATCTATGCCTCTTCTTATTCACTCTCTCAGTGTGTTTAGCTAGCTCTCAGTAATGCCTTGCTGCTCCTTCAAAAAAAAAAAAAAGGATTCCAAGAGAATTAAACAAATTTTATAATAGAAGTAAATTGTCTCTTTAAATTGTGTGTGCATGTCCCTTTAAATTGTGTGCATGTGAAGCGGGTTACACGGGGCAGAGAGTAAGTAAACTGCTTCAGTAAACACCTTGTAATTATAAGACACTCCTGTTGTCTTACTATAGATAACATGTCAGCCTCGTCGAAACACTTTTAAAACAAATTAACATCTTTTTTGCTGGAATTTATTTTTAATAGCCGTAAGTGATGTATCATGAAAAGATTCCCGTACAATGTGACATCATCTGTTGCTATGTTGTTTCTCACCAATCAGACATTTACAATGTCACTTGTTAATGAATTCTGTGCAGTTCTTCAATGTCAAGATAGATAGATAAAAACATTTTTAAAACATTTCCACTTGCCTTATTTGGAGGAGTCAATCACAGCTTGATTCTGCAGCTGACAAGGCTAGCCACAATAATAAAGTTAGAATAAAGTGCTTTGTTTTGCAGTTGTTATCTGTTAAAGCCAAATTTGGAAAGATACTGTTTGCAGCAGCATAAGCCTTGATGTCTGCAGTGTGCTTTTTTTGAATTCTGAAAATTAGAAAAGCCACAATTTTCAAAGCTAAATTAGATGAAGAGGGGGCTAAATAAATAATGAAAGTATATTGCAAAGTTGTTTACTATTCACAACTAAACCCTTTATATGACAATCTCAAGGTGTTTTAGCAACTCAGGCACCAGTGGAAAATATAAAATAACAGAGACAGAAAGAGCAAAGACAAGGTGTGTGGTTCACACTCGCACTATTTCAGAGCACAGCTCCCTCATTCTCACACTATACACAGCACCTGTAAATGGTATGTACCTCCCCCATACTGTATATAGATTCTCCCTTCTTACCAGCTGCTGAAATGCAGGCTGCTCCAAGTCACTCTGTAATGCAAAATCACTGAGTGCTTTCCAGGGTGGCTGGTATGTCTGCACCTCCACAGCACTGCCCTGCATGGCACTATCATGTCGGATTGGGCTCCCTGCAACCAGGGGAGTTCCTGTAAGCCCCTGCAGACTCTGGAGAGGCAAAAAACACAATATGTTGTTAAAAAAAGGTAACTTAGCACTTAAAATAAGTCCGGATACCATAAATGTACCATCCTCCAGTGCCCTAGCTAAGTGGTCACAAATTATATGAGCAAGAAATGGGATCTTGGAAGGACAGTAAATGCAAGTCTCTCAAAAGAACGGAAATAAGGGGGTAGTCTGCAGAGGCTTAGATACAAGGTAATCACAGAGGTAAAACGTGTATTAATAGAACTGTTTTGGTTATGCAAAACTGGAGAATGGTAATAAATGGATTATCTATCATTCTTAAACAATAAAAATTCTGGAGTAGACTGTCCCTTTAATATTATTATATTTCAGTGTTTAGCCTAATATCATGAAATCTTAAATTCGGTACTAATAATGTATTCTAAACACAATAGTATGCATTTAAATTTAATACCAGTATTTCATTTTTAGAATTATATATTTTTATAATGACTCCCCCTTTCTATATTGCCCTAATAAAAACAGACACCAATATTTGTTAAATTATATCACAAGTATAACTTTTTGTTTTAGTTACATTCTTGCAAATCAATAGGGGAACAACATGCAATTTGAAATCACTAACTTGGAGCATAAAGTCAGCTGGATTTAATAAGTCAGTTACAAGTCAGTTCCTTGTGCTTTACTTGTACTTGTAGCTTTCTGAGCAAAGATAACTGGAGTCAGCTTGAGTTATGCAAGCTGGTCATAACAGGTGACTTTACAACTGAGTTGCTTTTAGAGAATAACCAGCATAAACATTTTTTTTTGTCTTTATGTTGGTTATGTCACCTGACTTTATATTAGACAGCACCACTGCCCCCCCTACCCCAATAGAGAGGCCAGCAGAATATGCATTGTGGCATTCTTGATAGGGAGGCCAGCACAGCTGCACTGTAACCATACGTTATTAAAGAGGCTGCTGAAGGTTGTTGCATTTGACTAAAGTCAAATACTTATATATGCACAATATATCCCAGAAATTTAGCACTGCAAATGGTTTGCTTGCAAAATAATTGTTTTTAGAAGTAAATGAATGTGTGTTCTGGAATAACCAATCACTGTGTGGCTTGTTACATGGTTTTATGGTGAGACGGGAGCAAGCACAGTTTTCTGAGGTATTTTAAAAACAGACAAAATAAATAATAAAGGTACATTAAAAGGTTATTTTACTTTCTTCCATTAAATATTTTAAGAGGGATTACATTTTAAGTTAAATGTCCCTTTAAAGGAACATTAAAGTCAAAATTAAACTTACATTGTTCAGATGGAGCATGCAATTTTAAACAACTTTCCAGTTACTTCTATTATCAAAATGTGCACATTCTTTTTATATGCACATTCCTTATATACAGTTTCTTATATACATATATGTACCATAAGCAGTAATTACAGCAATAAAGTAACAGTATTATGCTGCTATACATCCCAAGAGCAAGTATGTACTTTTCTTATTTAGGTTTGTAAATACTTCAGCAGCAGCTTAAACCTCTCACCGTTTTGTCATTCTGTTGCTGTTGTTGTATCTGCTTCATGAGGATAGACCTTTTCTTGTCTTTGCAGCGTTTATTCTGGAACCAAACCCGAATCACCCTAGGACTAAGGCCAGTCATCTCGACCAGCTGCTCCTTCATCAGGGCATCTGGCCGGGGATTGGCTGCATAACAAGTCCGTAATGTGTGCAGCTGCTTCTCGTTTAGAACTGTTCGCACTCTTGTTGTTTTCTCTGTCTGTTTGTGGATGTGAGGCCGGAGGGACGATGACCTGCCGGAGTCTGTAAGAGAGGACAAAATATCATTGTAAGATGTAGCCGAGAGAAGACCTACTGGGGAAATGACAGAGCCACAGAAAGAATAGGAAGGAAAGGAAAAGCAGAAAGGGGACAGAGGAAACATATTAAACAGGGTCACTTACACTCACTTACAAGGTATAAAGTGTGAATGGGTTAAATACAATAGACCATAAAGAGAGGTAAGAATAAATGAAGAGTTTTAAGCTGTGAGGAATACAGAAAGAATGTTTGTATTTAAAGGGACACTAAACCTAAAACTTTTCTTTCATGATTCAAGTAGATAATACAATTTTAAACAACATTCCAATTTACTTCTATTACCTAATTTGCTTCATTCTTTAGATATCCATTGTTGAAGAAATAGCACTGCACATGGGTGAGCCAATCACACGAGGCATTTATGTGCAGCAACTAATCAGCAGCTACTGAGCCTAGCAAAGTATATCAAGAGAATGAAGCAAATTATATAATAGAAGTAAATTGGAATGTTATTTAAAATTGTAGTCTCTACTTAAATCATGAAAGAAAATGTTTAGGTTTAGTGTCCCTTTATATGTATGTATATTTAGTCTAAAAAAGTATTATTACTTACTGTGATATTTTTTTATACACGTGTGTATATTTGTCTAACTATCTGTCTATCTATCTATCTATCTATCTATCTATCTATCTATCTATCTATCTATCTATCTATCTATCTATAAAGAGAGATACAGAGACATACACACAAACTTCAAATGTATACACATAGCACACACCATGCTGCCATAAAAAGTAGTACATATTAATAATGTATCTTTTATTTTTCGTCCATCTGTCTGCATCACATTGTAGGCAGTATGCATGTATATATTTCCATAAGAACTCGATGGCAATAATTCCAGAAAAATGTTGCAATTTGAAAATATGTTCACGCACAAAAAAAATGATCACTACAAGTCAGATTGCGCAGTGTTAAAAAAAAATCTTCTTGAATTTCAGCTAAGCCTCTTTACTTATTTTGCTTTATAAAAGGAAAGTATAAACTATAAATACACACAAAATATGTAAGAAATACACAATAAACACACATAATATAAAAAAAATGAGTCAATGTATCAGTTTTGCATGTTGTATGTCAAGTTTAAAAAAATATAATACTGAAGACTGAACTGTGAGCACATATACAATTAGTGCATAAAAACCACACGTTACAGCACACTTTATGCACACATACAATATAAAATCTCATATTACATATAGACCAGTGTGCACAAGCAGTAGATACACTAAATACAGGCAGCTTGCAAGGAATTGTATGATTTTAGTTAACATATTTTTGTATTTGTATTTTTTTTTAATTTTGATCTATTGCTTTTTTTTAAATGTATTTATTTTAAAAAAAAAAAGATTAATAAAAATATGAGTTTTATATTAGAGGTGCAGCTTATTTAAGGGAAAAAAGTGAGCCTACAAGCATTAAATTATTAGTATGCATAAACAGTGTAGTACTCATTAGGGTCTATATTAAGGAGAAATTCTTATTACATATTAACCCCTTAAGGACTGAGGTTTTCCCAATCTCCGTGATTAATTTTGGCATTTTTACTATTAGTTTCACCTTAATTGTCCGATCTTTGTTTAATGCATTTATACATATTATACACCATTTTTTTAACTGACAAACAGTTCTTTCCAGTGATACTTTGTATGGGTTTATAAAAAACAAACAATAAATAGGAATTTAATACTGAAAAATGGGGGGGGCATTCGCTAGCCGGTGGTGCAACACAAATATTTTTTTTATGCTCGGGACCAGTAGTGCACCATGAGTTCAGAGCGGTATTTATATTATGTGTTTAACCCCATTGCACAGGTTAAACACAAGTAATGCTGGGTCAATAACGGATTAGATCATGTAATTTTTTTTAACTATAATGGCCCTTTAATGGGGCAGTGCACGTAGGAAACAGAAAATATTTTGCTACAAGAGAGGGAGGGGTGGGTCTACTACACTGTGGCAAATGAGAGGGGCCCTACAATATGATGGCTTAGAGGTGGGAGGGATGTGGGAAGGGTGAGGGGAGATCGCTACACTACTGAAAACATTTTTTTCAGTACCTAAGATGGTGGTTAAAAGTGTGGGTGGAGAGGGGGAGTGAGCTGTTTGGGAGGTATCAGGAAGGGAGCAGGGAGGTACGAAGTGTAAGCTGGGGGGGTAATCTTTATAATAAAATACTATTGCCAGCTAACTAATTAACCCCTTCACTGCCTAGAATTTCAGAAGTGTGGTGCACAGCTGCAAAAAGAGGCATTCTAATTATTAAAAAGCAATAGCAAAACCAATGATGTCTGCAATTTCTGAACAAGGGGATCCCGTAGAAGCTTTTACAACCATTTGTGTTATGACTGCACAAGCAGTATGTAAATAATTTCAACTAAAAAACAACATTTTGTGAAAAAGCGATTTTATTTATATGATTGCATTTGGCAGCAAAATGGTGGCATGAAGTATATAAAAATGGACCTATATCAATACTCTAGGTTACTGGAAAAAACGTTGAAAAGAGAAAATCCACTGCAAGGATGCAAATCCAGCATGAACGGGCAAAACGCGTCAGAGCAGTACCAGAGGATGCCTTTTTAAATTAAGTGTGCAATGTTGAGGCTTACCCAGTGAGCTTACCCTCCATATATATGTACTCAAGCCTTTTATGTAATAGCAGTAATTACTGGGGACATCCTGGTGAGATGTCAGCAGCTAGCCTTGCTATACAGCACTCACATAACAGTGAGCTGTGACTTGATTTACCACGCAGATATTAGATGTATCAGAGCTCTAAGTGAGCATATGCGATAGCGAATTATTATTATATTATACACATAAGTGTTATGTTACCATAACTGCAAAATGTGCGAACTTAACTTACAGTGCATATAAGGACAGCAAAACACAGTGGCCCAGATTGCGAGTTTTGCGTTAGAGGCTGTGCGGTGCTAACGAGCAGTTTTCCCCCACCGCTCACTTACATGCAGCGCTGGTATTACGAGTTTTCAGAAACCCGTCGTTAAAAGACAAGAAGTGAGCATTGAGCAAAATTTTGCTCATTACCGCACTCCAATACCAGCACTGCTTAAGTCAGCGGTGAGCTGGTCGTACGTTCTCGTGCATGATTTCTCCATAGGAATCAACGGGGAGAGCCAGCTGAAAAAAAGTCTAACACCTGCAAAAAAAGCAGCGTAAAACTCCTTAACGCAGCCCCATTGATTCCTATGGGGAAATACAATTTATGTCTACACCTAACACCCTAACATGAACCCAGAGTCTAAACACCCCTAATCTTACACTTATTAACCCCTAATCTGCCGCCCCCGACATCACCGCCACCTGCATTATATTATTAACCACTAATCTGCCGCTCCGGACACCGCCACCACCTACATTATACTTATGAACCCCTAATCTGCTGCCCCCAACATCGCCGACACCTACATTATATTTATTAACCCCTAATCTGCTGCCCCCAATGTCGCTGCAACCTACCTACATTTATTAACCCCTAATCTGCCGCCCCAACGTCGCCACCACTATATTAAAGTTATTAACCCCTAAACCTAAGTCTAACCCTAACACCCCCTAATTTAAATATAATTACAATAAATCTAAATAAATATTCCTATTATTAAATAAATTATTCCTATTTAAAACTAAATAGTTACCTGTAAAATAAACCCTAAGCTAGCTACAATATTACTAATAGTTACATTGTAGCTATCTTAGGGTTTATTTTTATTTTACAGGCAAGTTTGTATTTATTTTAACTAGGTAGAATAGTTATTAAATAGTTATTAACTATTTAATAACTACCTAGCTAAAATAAATACAAAAGTACCTGTAAAATAAAACCTAACCTAAGTTACAATAACACCTAACACTACACTATAATTAAATAAATTAACTAAATTAAATACAATTACCTAAATTAAATTAAATTAGCCAAAGTACAAAAACAAACAAACACTAAATTACAGAAAATAATAAACAAATTACAGATATTTAAACTAATTACACCTAATCTAATAGCCCTATTAAAATAAAAAAGCCCCCCCCAAATAAAAAAACCCTAGCTTAACAAACAACCCCCCAACAGTAAAACCCACCACCCAGACAACCAACCCCCCAAATAAAATACTATCTAAAAAAACCTAAGCTCCCCATTGCCCTTAAAAGGGCATTTGGATGGGCATTGCCCTTAAAAAGGCAGTTAGTTCTTTTGCAGGCCCAAAGTCCCTAACCTAAAAATAAAACCCACCCAATACACCCTTAAAAAACCTTACACTAACCCCCTGAAGATCTACTTACCGGCAGAAGGCTTCATCCAAGCCGGGCCGAAGTCCTTAACGAAGCCGGGAGAAGTCTTCATCCAAGCTGGGCGAAGTGGTCCTCCAGACGGGCAGAAGTCTTCATCCAGACAGCATCTTCTATCTTCATCCATCCGGCGTGGAGCGGGTCCATCTTCAAGACATCCGACACGGAGCATCCTCTTCATCCGACGACTAAAGCTGAATGAAGGTACCTTTAAGTGACGTCATCCAAGATGGTGTCCCTTAGATTCTGATTGACTGATAGAATTCTATCAGCCAATCGGAATTGAGGTAGAAAAAATCCTATTGGCCGATTGGAACAGCCAATAGAATGCGAGCTCAATCCTATTGGCTGATTGGATCAGCCAATAGGATTGAACTTCAATCCTATTGGCTGATTGCATCAGCCAATAGGATTTTTTCTACCTTAATTCTGATTGGCTGATAGAATTCTATCAGCCAATCGGAATCTAAGGGACGCCATCTTCGATGACGTCACTTAAAGGTACCTTCATTCAGTTTTAGTTGTCGGATGAGGAGGATGCTCCGCGTCGGATGTCTTGAAGATGGACCCGCTCCGCTCTGGATGGATGAAGATAGAAGATGCTGTCTGGATGAAGACTTCTGCCCCTCTGGAGGACCACTTCACCCGGCTTGGATGAAGACTTCTCCCGGCTTCGTTGAGGACTTTGGCCCGGCTTGGATGAAGACTTCTCCCGGTAAGTCGATCTTTTAAGGGCAATACCCATCCAAATGCCCTTTTCAGGGCAATGGGGAGCTTAGGTTTTTTTAGATAGTATTTTATTTGGGGAGGTTGGTTGTGTGGGTGGTGGGTTTTACTGTTGAGGGGGTTGTTTGTATTTTTTTTTACAGGTAAAAGAGCTGATTACTTTGGGGCAATGCCCCGCAAAAGGCCCTTTTAAGGGCTATTGGTAGTTTAGTTTAGGCTATGGTTTTATATTTATTTTGGGGGGGCTTTTTTATTTTAATAGGGCTATTAGATTAGGTGTAATTAGTTTAAATATCTGTAATTTGTTTATTATTTTCTGTAATTTAGTGTTTGTTTGTTTTTATACTTTAGCTAATTTAATTTAATTTAGGTAATTGTATTTAATTTAGTTAATTTATTTAATTATAGTGTAGTGTTAGGTGTTAGTATAACTTAGGTTAGGTTTTATTTTACATGTACTTTTGTATTTATTTTAGTTAGGTAGTTATTAAATAGTTAATAACTATTAAATAACTATTCTACCTAGTTAAAATAAATACAAACTTGCCTGTAAAATAAAAATAAACCCTAAAATAGCTACAATCTAACTATAAGTTATATTGTAGCTAGCTTAGGGTTTATATTACAGGTAAGTATTTAGTTTTAAATAGGAATAATTTATTTAATGATAGGAATATTTATTTAGATTTATTCAAATTATATTTAAGTTAGTGGGTGTTAGGTTTAGGGTTAGACATAGATTTAGGGGTTAATATCTTTAATATAGTGGCAGCGACGTTGGGGGCGGCAGATTAGGGGTTAATAAATGTAGGTAGGTCGCGGCGATGTTAGGGACGGCAGATTAGGGGTTAATAATATTTAACTAATGTTTGAGTGACGGGAGTGCAGCGGTTTAGGGGTTAATATGTTTATTATAGTGGCTGTGATGTTGAGGGCGGCAGATTAGGGGTTAAAAAGTGTAGGTAGGTTGCGGCGACATTGGGGGAGGCAGATTAGGGGTTAATAAATATAATGTAGGTGTTGGTGATGTTGGGGGCAGCAGATTAGGGGTTCATAAATATAATGTAGGTGGCGACAGTGTCCGGAGTGGCAGATTAGGGGTTAATAATTTTATTATAGTATTTGTGATGCGGGAGGGCCTCGGTTTAGGGGTTAATAGGTAGTTTATAGGTGTTAGTGTACTTTTTAGCACTTTAGTTATGAGTTTTATGTTACGGCGTTGTACCATAAAACTCATAACTACTGACTTTTAATTGCGTTGGGGATCTTGACAGGGTAGGGTGTACTGCTCACTTTTTGGCCTTCCAGGACAGACTCGTAATACCGGCGCTATGGAAGTCCCATAGAAAAAAGACTTTACAAAGTTTACGTAAGTCGTTTTGCGGTAAGGCCAAAGAAGTGTGCGTTACACCTAAACCTTCAAGACTCGTAATACCAGCGGGTGTAAAAAAGCAGCGTTAGGACCTCTTAACACTGCTTTTTTACCCTAACGCACAACTCGTAATCTAGCCGTATATCTGTGTACACTGCAACTCTATATATATTTTTGGAAACCTAATGGTCGCTAAATCTAGCTGTATTCATCAAGAGTTGTTATTGTAAATTGCAAAACTGCAAAATGTGCGTTTGGTAAATACTAGCACAATACAACGGAATTAGATAAGCGATATGTGTTCACATTCAGACAATTTAGTTACATTCAACAAGATTGTTACTGTAAACCGCCAGTAACCATTAGAGTGGACCTGCAGTATATGCAAGGATAGTAAAGCACTATAGAGACTTATATAAATACTCTGTAATACTCTTTGGAACTTCAATGATCAACAATTTAACTTTTTAAGCAACGACAGTAACACATTACCAATAGGCAAGTGACTTTTTGTCAATCATAGGCAACATAGTTCCATTTATTAGGACTGACACTGTGTATTGGTTATATGTGTGGAGCCCAGAGAACCGTGAGGATATGCAGAAGGGTTATAAACCCCTAGGAAGCAACTATGTAATATATTTAAAAACTGCTAAAAACTCTTGGTATATATAGAAATTAGGAGGAAATACCCGGAGGATAACAATCACCTTATTTTCTGGTCTCAATATAATGGCCATAATTACACGTGTGAAAGCACAATACAACATCCATGCCGGTGGCAATAATTAAGTCCATATATTGTACTATGTTGCGCAACCAACATTCAATGTATTGTTGTTCTTAAACATGCTTGATAGTATAATGCAAGTGTATTATATCTTAATGCAGCATTAATATTAAGGACTGTGAAACATTGTTCCAGCCTCAGTGTACACTGCCGTTATTCTCTCACATCCTTCTATATTTATACCAGAAGCAACCATCAAGGAATTCGGGTGTATAATCCATCCTGACTTCTCGCCTTAGGGTAATAGCTCAATAACCTATTTATTGGTAGTTGGTGATTTTGAACGTTATATGATAAAGGCATTAGAATATTATTATCATTAATCACCACACCACTGTCTATAGGCATTGGCCTCACATTGCTGTTTTTAACATTGCTGTTTTCGTTAGTAATTTTTAAGTTTTTCTAATAAAAGTTATATTTTACTCTTCATCTGGAAATTATCTCGCCTATTAGTCTGAGCACAGAGTGCTGGATTTGCATCCTTGTAGTGGAATTTCTCATTTCCATGTTTTTTCCAGTAATTTAACCAATGCAAAGCACCACCCTCTTGTACATATTGACTTACAGTGATCTACTTTAATAACAGCAATCTAAAGTTTTGTATAATATTTGTGGGGATTGCCTAATATTGTGCCATTGTTTACCAAGTATTTTGCAATATTCTTGGTTGTCTACTAATATATATATATAGATTTGATAGGTAAATAAAAAACAAGGCTCGATTTCTGTTTAAAGGGATTGGAAAGTCAAAATTAAACTTGCATGATTCAGATAGAGCATGTCATTTTAAGACACTTTTAAATTCAGTTCTATTTTCAAATATGCTTCCTTCTCTTGGTATCTCTTGTTGAAAAATATTTTGCACATATTCTACACGCATTTGTCTCTTGTGATTGGCTAACTAGATGTGTTCAGCAAGCCGCAGTTGGACAATGCTAATCCTTTAACAAAGGATAACATGATAACAAAGCAAATTTGATATTAGAAGTAAATTAGAAAGTTGTTTAAAATTCTATGTTCTATCCGAATCATAAATTAAAATTTTGGGTCCGGTTCCGGTGGGAGGAGCTAGCGCAGCACGAGGAACGCTGAGTGCTGCTGCGGAGAGCTCGAACTACACCAACCCCTGCTTCCAGCCCGTTGCTGCAGGCCATCTGCCTGCCTAGGGCGCTTGCACTAGATCATTGGTGCACAGTTCGGAGACCTGGAACAAGCCGACTGGCTCGGTCGCTGGAGCCTGACACGTAGTACCGCTGTCCCTGCTAAAACTATTGCTTGCCTGGAGGTCCGCCGCAGGAATTAGCCTTGGTGGCTTTATAGAAAGTCCTGCTGGATGTAAGCACAGTATGGGAGGCTGACAAGCTGAGCAGTATTTCTTGGCGGAGGGACCAAAAGAGTAAAAGCTTACAGAAACCCCCTGGCTACGGGTAAGACAGCACTGGATAAAGTCTTTCCTGGTAAAGACCGAAGTAACAAGCAGAGGACATGCTTGGGGAAATCTCCCAGAGCTGATACATCACGGTTTGCCAATTTCTTGTGCTATTTGATCTACAGACTGTAAGTAGAGATTTTGGTACTTATAATTGATTGATCTACAATCTGTAAGCAGAGACTTGGGTACTTATAATCAATGTTGTTGCCTGGAAAAAGTCCTCAGAACTTTCAGAGTTACTTTGCATCACAGTCCTTTTAACCATAAAGGTTCCCGCACACAAGTAATCTTTCCCTAAAAGTTAATCCAAGGGAAGGGGAAAGCTGACGTTAAGGGAAAGGAAGAAAAGGGGGGAAAATAAGGGAGGAAAAATCCTATATTGACTCGCATATTATTCAATGTTGGGACCCACAGCCCTGCTACCGCTGTATAAGTCAGAGGGCACAGGTTCTCATCTCCTTTTCTTTTGGTTGCAACTCTGACACAGCAGTTCATAGAGTCTATACACTCCTAAACCACGCTAGCAAGCTGTGCCCTGGATCCCCAACTGTGAGGGTTAAAGGAAGGGACGACTGTCATATATCTGCAAAACAGACCCCAATATAATACCCCACAAGCAAATAAGAATCGGACTTCCAAGGACATGTCTTATGAATATATCCCCCATAATTAAAGGGAAGGGAAAAAAAAAAAATCTGTTGAAAAGTGTATGTAATGTGTCTATTTTCATAGCAACAGGCATATGGTTAAAGAGAGGATATGTGATCCTATCATAAAAACACAGTGTATTGTCTCTCTTGCAAATTTTCCTGTTCAGCCTGATACATTGCAATACTGTTGTTTGTTGTATAAAGGTATCCTTCGGTAATATATTAAGTAATACAGACCTCATTTTAATTGTCACAAGAGCTAAAGAAGGAGGTCCCTGATGAACTCTTATTGTTACCTGTAAATAACACCTGTTGACTACATAGTAGCACCGTCTAGTATCACAGTTTTAAGCAGTAAACGGGTAATAGAGGTGACATATAAGAGTTTAACATAAAGCGTATAGGCATGTTTGACCTGTAGAACTTGTTTATGTTATCTGTATAACAGTAGCATCCTCCTAAAAAGGGGGAGAAGGAGAAGGGAAGAGAAAAGGGAACCTCACATATTATTACACTTAAACTTGTCTTATTGGGCGACATGATTGGCTAGGAAGACACACGCTTCACTCCCCTTTTTTTTTTTTTTTTTTTGCATGATCACACTTGCACTGGGCAGAGATTAAGCAGTATCAGTACACTAAATACACTTCTTCACTTAACTATTGGAATTTATGGGGTTATGCCCGCCCCGGCTTGTAACTAAATGCACATGGATAAATTTATCACAAACTTTAAAGCTAACTCGCCAATCATGCCCCCTAAACTGAAAGACAAAAAACCACGCACATCTGATGTACATACAGACACTGTAAATGAACCAACACTGCATAGACTTGATACTCAACCATTAGTCAATCAGATGTCGGATCTGTTTCTGCCACAATTTGAGTTGTTAAAAACCCAAATGACTGACATAATGTCAGAATTTAAACAGTTTTCTAATCGACTCACAGAAGTTGAAAACAGGGTATCGGCAAATGAGGATATATTACATAAGCAGGAACAAAATATAGATGCAAACACTAAAACCTTGAAAGTGCTCCAAGCAAAAATGCATGAGTTAGAAGATCGCTCGAGGCGAAATAACCTTAAAATAATTGGCCTCCCCGACAATGGGGATTATGTAGATTTAATTCATTTCTCAAATACAACTCTCCCCATGGCTGTTGGTATCTTACAGAAAGATATACCAATACCAGTAGAAAGGGCACATAGGCTGGGGCCAATCAGGGATGCTATAAATGACAAGAATTATAACAGACCAGTAATGGTTAAATATCTCAACTATCAGGATAAGATGAATATCTTAAAACTTTATAGAAAGATGGAGAATCTATATATTGGCCAAAGTAAAGTTTTAATATTTCAAGACTATTCCAGTGAGACCGCCTCTAAAAGAAAAGAGTTAGCCCCATATTGTACTAAATTGATCAATGCTGGCTTCAAGGCTAGACTCGTTTACCCAGCTAAAGTTGTAATAGAGGAACAAGATGGTAAATGTATCCTCAATAATATGTTAGAAGCCAGGGAATTTTGTAAAAATAAGAAATTTATCTGGTAAAAATTGCAGACAACGATAAGTCAAACTAGAAGCATACACAAGTATTATGTGTTTTTTTATTTTTAAACTGTGTGGTAGCCGGCTGCGGCTAACATTGTTGATGTGTTTTGAGATGTCTAAACTAGTAATTTGTCCGCAGCTCAGGGATTTGAGTGCTGTCTCCTGTCTTTCTTTCTTATCCTTTTTTTTTTTTTTTCTCTCTTCGCCCTCTCTCTCTCCTACAGTCCATCTCTCCTCCTTGGTCCATCTCCCTGTTAATATGAATATGGTATACTCTATGAATTATTACCCTACTCCTGACACCCCAGCACAATGATGGATAAACTAAAATGTCTCTCTTGGAATGTTGGCGGAATAACATCTCCCAGTAAAAGGAAAATAATTATCAAACAACTTGCTAGACACAAACCAGATATTGTATGGTTGCAGGAGACGCATTTAAAGAGAGCAGAGATGGAGAAGTTTAAATGTAAATGGATAGGTAAGGTCATCTCTTCAGATTGTTCCAGGAGAAGGAAGGGGGTCGCTTTCCTTATTAGCAAAAATCTACAACATAGCATTCAGAATATCCAAATTGACACACATGACAGGTGGTTAATTTTACATATCGAGATTGCTGGGGTTCGATATGTTCTGGGCAATATATATGGGCCTAATAATATAAACTACTTAAACTACATGATATTTGGCGTATTCAACACCCCGATACTAAACTATACACCTGTGAATCTAAATCCCATAGATCTTTTTCACGGATTGATTTTTTTTAAATTTCTAGTCCCCTTCTTAAAGTCAGAAGTAAAGCTCAGATAAATGACATTGTAATCACTGATCACGCTATAATCTCTCTCGAAATGGAATTTCGACCTCCTCTAGCAGAAGTAACTAACAATTTCTATTTCCAAAAACACCTAATAAACAACATCCCGTTCCAACATTGGATACGTCATAAATGGCAAGAATATAGCTCTGACAATTATTTGCACGCAGATAAACCAGAAATTTTCTGGGAAGCCGCAAAGGCATTCTTACGGGGACAGATTAAAGCCTATATGGTCACAGCCAAAAAGAAATACATTGCACGTGAACTGCAGCTATCAAACACAGTCACGAATGCTTACAGAAATTATGTAATTACACCGTTAAAGAAATTTTGGGACAAATATAAGATGGCTAGGCAAGATAGGGATCTTTTCTTAAAATCTAAATTGACCATGGAAGAAATGAGAATGAATGCCCTTTACACAGGACATTATGGTAAATCTGCAAAATATCTTGCCAGACTTGACAAAGTCAGGAAAAAGAATAATACGATCGAGCAGTTAGTAGTGGGTGATAAGAACTATACAGCATTGGCGGATATAAAAAATGTGTTTTTTTATTATTATCAAAAGATATATACTGCTAAAACAATTGACCCAGAGGACAGTGTGAGGTTCTGGAATAGT
Source organism: Bombina bombina (assembly GCF_027579735.1). Lineage (NCBI taxonomy): Eukaryota > Metazoa > Chordata > Amphibia > Anura > Bombinatoridae > Bombina > Bombina bombina. Next base: position 469,786,566 of record NC_069504.1, on the reverse strand, counting down.
ATCTCATGTCCAGTAGTCTCTCCTGATCAGATCGAAGTATTGAATCTCCCCATAACAACTCTGGAAGTTACAAAAGCTTTAGAGGAAGCTAAACTAGGCAAGGCCCCTGGTCCAGATCAACTACCTGCTGAGTTTTATAGATTACTTAAAGATGAGATCGTGCCTATCCTTACCCAGCTGTTTAATGAGTATTATGTTAAAAAAAAGGCCATGTCCAGATTCTTCTCGGCGTCAATCATCACCCTTATTCTTAAAAAGAATAAAGACCCTTCAGACCCTGGTTCATATAGACCGATTTCTCTACTGAACGTAGATTATAAACTGCTCACAACTATTATTGCTAACAGACTTAAAAACGTATTACAGGAGATTATTCACCCAGATCAGTCAGGCTTTATGATGGGCAGATCTCCTACAAAAAACATTCGTAGAACATATATGATTCTTGAACATCTATGGAATAAACTTCATGGAGACAAAGTAACATGTAAACAGGATTTTGCCATGGTGATGATTGACGCCGAGAAGGCTTTTGATTCTATTATTTGGCAACATCTTCACAATTCTTTGTTCAACTTTGGTTTTTCTGGAAACATAATTCATTTTGTGAAAGCCATCTATAATTTCCCCATTTCCACTATTCTGGTTAACGGTAGCCAAACCGCGTCTTTTAAACTAGAAAAAGGGACACGACAGGGCTGCCCTCTCTCTCCCCTGCTTTTTAATATTGCAATAGAACCTATGGCAATATATCTTCGCAAAGAAATCTCAGGCATAAAATTAGGTCCCCAAATTTGTGTTCTTTCTTTATACGCCGACGATCTAATACTCTATTTCAAAAACACTAAAAGAAACATCCCAAAAGCGCTTGAAATTCTAGAACAGTTTAGTTTAATCTCTGGCTATAAAGTAAATACAGTGGGACCTCGGTTAACAAACGACTCGGTAAACAAAATTTCGGTTTACGAATGAAAATTCTGGGGAAAAAATGCCTCGGTTTAAGAATTTTTTTCGCAATACGAACAAATTATTTGGTTTTCAATGCATTCCTATGGGAAACCGTGTTTCGTTTTACGAATTTTTTTCGCAATACAAAACAAGTGTCCCGGTTTTGGAGCCATTTGCAGCAAGTTGCTGAGCCTTTTGGAGCCATTTGCAGCAAGTTGTGGAGCCTTTTGGAGCCTTTTGCAGCAGGTTTTGGAGCCTTTTTTCTCACCTCCGGAACGCATTAATTGGTTTTCAATGCATTCCTATGCGAAACCGTGTTTCGGTTTACGAATTTTTCGCAATACGAAGCGTCCCGGAGAACGCATTAAATTCGTAAACCGAGGTCCCACTGTACTCTTAAATCAGAGATACTATGGGTTCTTAAACACAAGGAGAGCTTCCACCAACATAATTTCAGAGAAGTGGAAAGTTTTAGATATTTAGGGATCCAATTACATAGAGACCCTGAGCTATGGTATAAACTTAACTATACAGCTTTCTTTGCTAATATTACACATAGAATACATCGATGGTCCCTATTCCCACTCTCACTAACTGCCAAAATAATGCTCATTAAATCTATTCTCTTTCCCCAGCTATTGTATATAATGAACAACTTGCCGCTATTTATTCTGGATAAAGATATTAAGTTCTTCAATAGCGCGTGTGCGGATCTTATTTGGAACAAATGTAGACATATGCTCTCTATTAGAAAGCTCTCTCAAGCTAAGGAATTAGGAGGCCTTGCATTCCCGGACATTAAGACTTATAATATAGCCATATTGGCACGATTTGGAGTAGACTGGCTACTCTCTGCCGACTATTTAACAAATAGTAAAGCGGAGGAGGAGCTTATTAAGCCATTCTCCCTTATAGCGGCCTTACACTGCCCCCATAGACGACTCCCTGAAAAAATTAAAACATTAGCCAGTTTTTCTAATACTGTTAAAGCATGGCAGCAACTCTGTTCACGGTTAAAGATTAACTTTCATATATCCAGCTTCCTTCCTATTAGAGGTAATCCAGAGTTTCAGCCAGGATTTCAATACACAATATATGATGGCTGGGCTAGTAAGGGCCTAACCTCTACAGTACAATTATTAGACGATGGATTTGGGGTACGCACGTTCGAGAATATTGCCATACAGTATAATCTTTCGAACAAATCCTTTTATGCATATTTAAAGATCCGCCATTTTATACAGGAAAAGCTGCAGATGGGGCCATGGCCAGGAAAATATGATAGGGTCGGAGACTATATTAACTCATATAATCAGGGGAAGCACTCAATCTCGCTATTGTACAAAATATTGCTCGCAAAACAAGGCCAGCTAATCATGGAACAATGTTCAGCACACTGGGCTAGACATTTTGACGAAATTAATGATGAAATAATTAATAAAAGCATTAAATGGGTGAATGACGCGCCCCTTCCCTTCTCCTGGAAGGAATCTCACTTAAAACTTCTCAATAACACATACATTTCACCCAAAAGACATGCTCGCTGGTCATCAGAACAGCAAGGACAGTGCTATAAATGTAAATCTCCTCTAGCAAATTTATTTCACTGTTTCTGGTACTGTCCAAAAATAAATCAGCTTTGGCGCAAAGTAAATTATTGGTTAAATAAGAATATACAGGAGCCTTTTTCATTTGATTTTAAAAATTTTTTTTTTATGGTACTAGACTCAGTATCCCATAATCTAAGTAATACCATCATCTTAATAGTTAGGAATCTAATACTGAAAAATTGGAAAAATAATAAAACCCCTCCTTTTAGTCTATTTCTTCAAGCGGTCAAAGCACAGATTATGTTTGAGCAATATAATGTTTCCAGCACAAGTGAGAAGCAAATACAACGATTCTTTAACAAATGGCTGAAAGTAATACAGACTTATCCGCTCCCTACACAATACATACTTACCAAAGCATTTCAGAGATCTGTATATTTTGAAGGCCTAATTTTACGCAATATATTCCCTGTATCTTGGTACTAACAACCCTTTGTATAGGATGAGGGGGACAGGGGGAGGGGGACGTTGGAGTAGAGAATTCACAACATTTCCTCTTTTTTTTTTTTTTTTTCTTTTCTTTCTCTCTTCTCTCTCTCTTTCTTTCCCTTTCCCTCTTCTATCTGTTTTGCAAGATTTACTTACGAGAAAAGTATGTCAGCAAGATATTGAGAATATGTAAATATACAGATGTATGTTATATTTGTCAAGATATGTATAATTATTTTCATTTGTTGTTTATATTTTCTTCAAGCATGTATTTTGTTTTTTATGGCTGACTTGAAAATAAATAAAAAAAAAAACAAACATTTTTTTGGGGTTTCCTATTCCTTTAAACTGAGTGACAGCAAAAATGCTAAAAATTCTCTGGTACTTTGGGCAAGGTTTTCTCGGAAATTTCCGGTCCTGAAGGGGTTAAACCCTTTGAAGAAGTAAAAAAAGACATTAAACACAGCAAAAAAAAGTTAAGCTGCATGAAACTGCAGGCTCATATCTGAGAAGTATTTTATAATGAATAATGCAGCTTTGTTTTGTCAAGTAAATGTATTAGTATGCTTTGTATTTTTCCTGATTCACCTATCACCTACTAACAACAACCCTGTACATACATGTATGTGGTGTATGAACATGCATTGTTGTTCACACATGAAGAAGCAGTAGAGGAAAAAGAGAAGCCCTTGCCCCTTTTGTATTCCCTTAAAGGGATATTAAACAGTGCTTATTTTGGTTAAAGCAAAGTAAACATAAAAAGGAACAGATTGTGTAAAAAAACACACAAAAGCAAACAACTTACTTGATTTCTTGAAAAATTAGCACTTAGAAAATCTCAGTGTAACCCTGCCCCCAGTGTGATGAGTGGGGAATTTTTGAAACCTAACCTTTTACTCTGTCATGATCAAATCTGACACCCTGTTATCTAGTCTATTTACTAACCTAGAAGTTTTATGAAATCATGCTAAGATAAACCTTCCTGTAGTAGCCTCTTTCTCCTTGTAGGGCTCTGACAGAGTAAGTAAAAGGCATTGCACAAATGTAGCATAAAAATAAATAAAAGGTAAAATCAATTTAAATAGATGAATAATGCATATTGCAATGCTTATTTGAACTGATTGAACATTTCTTTAAGAAGGTCTACCTGTAAAATACATAGAATCCTAACTGCTATTGCAAAGAATTACTTTGTTTAGTTTAAAGGGATATTTACTTAAGATTGTGTTATAATGCGTTTTATGGATATTGCTGTGTTGAATAAGCCTGTCTTATCAGCCAGTGAACAAGATTCCTAGGACTCAACATTAACACACACTTCCTTTTAGTTTCACTTTACCTCAGTTTTTTATCTTAATTTTTTTTAACTGCTTCTTTTTCATATGTATGATAGACGAACATTTGGGTACCATGAACCTTTAAGAGGATGCTTGACTGAGAAAACTACTGATGTGTCTAGAATCCTGAAAAATAGTAAATAAATATTTCCAGCCTTTCTGAGTGTCATTGAACAGGCACCATTTTCAGATGCATTTTATAGCGTTATATTGTTGATTTTGTTTTTTTTAACAAACCATTTTATATTTATTAAGTTGTATGTCTCTTTAATCTTTTAGTAAAAAATATGAAATTGAATTAAATAAAATGCCCCTATAAAACTCAATAAAAACATAAACCATAGTTAGAGTATAGTAACACCTATGACATATACATACTTTTTACAAGATGCAAGGCAAGCACATCATAAACAAACACACAATACACAGACCATAAACACACATGAAAAAGATACAGTCTACATACTGTGGGGCATATGTATCAAGCTCTGTGTCGGATCAGGTCCGCCAGACCTTCATACATATGCCCCTACATATGCACATTACATAGTCACTCCAAAAACAGGACATGTATATGCAAAGTATACACATATTGTATACCCACAGACCTACTGTGTACACATAGTACAGCAATAAAGAGTTCATAGTATAAACACATTATATAGACACCTCTTTGCAGGGTCATGCAAATAGTATACTTTTACAGGCAGTATACACAAGCAAAGAGCTGGCAAATGAAGAAGAACATAGTTATGGTCCAAAGACTGTTACTAAATCCCATTAGAAAACCATTGGGATAACAGGATCATGGGTTGGTATAATGTAAGGTCCTTTTCCTCAATCTCCTCCAAGTACACTGCATAGGTCAGATGTAGAAAATCCTGGCCTTAAAGGGACAGTACGAATGTTGTTATTGCAAGATTTCTCTGCAGTCTTGCAATAAACTAACATAATGTTTGGAATGCATTAGCACTTATGTCCTACAATTGCTTATTCAATAACCAAACTCCACCTGCCACTTTCCTTATTTGGAGAAGCCATTCTGCACTTAAAGGGGCAGTCTACACTAAAATAGTTATTCTTTTTTTTTTTTTTTTTTCCTTTAGAATATGATTTGGGCTGGCCTGGAAATGTTATTCTATTCTATATAAGAAGAATTTTCTTTGGATTTGTTTGTATGTTTCGAACTTATGTTTGTATTTTTTCCTTTCTCTCTCCTGTATGGAGAAAGGTTTGTTATTTCTGTTTCTTTATGTAACAATAAAAAAAATAAAAAATAAAAAAATAGTTATTGTTTAAAAAGATAGATAATACCTTTACTAACCATTCCCCATATTTTCACAACAAACATTGTTACATTAATATACTTTATAACATTTAAACCTCTACATTTCTGCCTGTCTCTAAACCACTATAGACAGACTCTTATCAGATGCTTTTGTATTTGCTTTTCACAACAGGAGACTGCTAGTTCAATTGGGCCATATAGATAACATTGTATTCATGCACGATGAGTTATTTAAAGGGACACTCAGGTTTTATAAAATTTTCATGATTCAGATATAGCATGTAATTTTAAACAACTTTCAAATTTACTTCCATTAACAAAAATGTGCACAGTCTTTTATATTTACACTTTTTTTGAGACACCAGCTCCTACTGAGCATGTGCAAGAACTCAGACTATACGTATATGCATTTGTGATTGGCTGATTGCTATCACATGGTACAGGGGGAGTGGAAATATACAAAACTTTGAAATGTGTTAAAAAATAATCTACTACTCATTTGGAATTCAGAGTAAAAGCTATTGCATTGTCTTGTTATCTTGCATTTGTTGATTATGCAAATCTGCTGTGTTTACTGGTCCTTTAAGATTTAGCACAACACAGTACTAAATACAAGTCAATAGATAACAAATTAAATGTCATGTGATCAGGGGGCTGTCAGAAGATGCTTAGATACCAGGTTATCACAGAGCTAAAAAGTATATTAATATAACTGTGTTGGTTATGCAAAACAGGGGAATGGAAAATAAAGGTATTATCTATCTTTTAAAACAATAAAAATTCTAATGTAGACTGTCCTTTTAATACTGGACTAATAGCAACAATCATTATATTAGCAAACTGTGAGATCTCTAGTGAAATATTAAAAAGGCAGATTTTTCTTTACATCTCCAAGGGGCGTTCCCTGCATTTCTGTGTGTAAAGGAGAGACAAGCCAAGTGCACTAAAGCACTGTATGACATGACAGTTCTGTTGCATTTACATGTTGTGCTTTGTATTTTATATAAATTTACACTTCAGGTTACATTTTATTACATTTAAACTTTGCACTTTATATTTTGAATTTTATTTTGTATACAGCAGTGTATTTAAGTTTGTGATTTTACACATTCTGATTATGCCTTCACAGTTTCTTTGTCACTTTAACAAACTAGGCTCATGCTTTGTATATATATATATATATATATATATATATATATATATATATATATATATATATACAGTATATATATATATATATATATATATATATATACAGTATATATATATATATGTGTGTGTGTGTCTTTTATAAATTAGATTGCACTTTGCATGTCTTTTTTTTTTAATTAAACCTGAAAAACTGTCAGCTTCATTATCCCAGAGAACGTCATTACTTTCTATGGGACAGATAATCAAACATTCTCTAGTTTGAAGAGGGACAATAGTGCTAACTTCACAGGGGAACTCACTGAATTTTCTAAGAAAAGGGAGGAACCTGGAAATCCCAGAGAGATCCCTTCCATAGAAAGTAATGAATCTCTCTGGGATACAAAATTTCACATGGGAGAGATAAGTAGACTGACCATATTGCCACTTTAAGAATGGACACATATGAAAAATACTTGTTAGGGTTCTTATACAAAACATTTCTTTAAACAGCCCTGACATATGTATTTTTCATATGTGTCCTTTTTTAAAGTGGCAATATGGTCACTCTAGAGATAAGGTAACTGGAGAACCACTGGGGCTGATACAGAGTTCACTGAAATTTAACCTGCTTTTGGCTATATTTTAGTATATATTACTTTCTGTTAGTTTAAATAAGTGTATTGTAAATTTTTAGCAAACTTCACCTGCATACAGCTGGTGAGACAAATCAGTGAGACCAGCTTGTTTAAAATGTTGTCCCTCCCACTTTCTGAAACTGTCAGTTTACAATGGAGAATACACAAAGTGCAATGTAATTTTATACAAAGTATAATCCTAAATTATTAAAGTAAACTTTCAAAGCATAATCAGAATGTGTAAAATCAATGTTAGATCAAAATATAAATGTATTAAATTACAAATGAGAAAGTGCAACAATACTGAAAGGACCAAATCTGAAATGTATAGTAATATAAAAGGCAATGCACAAAGTGTAAGTGTAACAAAACTCTCATATCATGCAGTGCTATATTGCACTAGGCTTGTCTCTGCTTCACATACACAAACATGAGAGATCTAGTGTGCTGGAGAGTTCTGCCCTTTCTCTTTCGAAAATTCAGTGAGTTCTGATTTTGTGAAGTATGGACTATAATTTCTCTCCCAGCTGGATAATCGTTGAATATCAGGGTCTTTCCACTCCTGTATAATGTCACACCCATCAGCCAATCACAAATGCTTATACATATATTCTGTGAATTCTTGCACATTCTCAGAAGGAGAATTGTGACTCAAAAGGTGTAAATATAAAAAGACTATGCACATTTTGTTAATGGAAATACATTGGAAAGTTGTTTAAAATTGCATGCTCTATCTTAATCATGACAGTTTAATTTTGACCTGAGTGTCCCTTTAACTAACAAGAATAATAATACTGCAAATGTTCATAAACTACACAAATATTTTATGTAATATGTATATATAATTTATATTACAATCTCAAAGTATTACTATCCCTTTAAGAGACTCTGACAAGGCAAGGCATATAGTTCACCTTTACTCAATACCACTGATTTATCAATCAGCTATTTCATAGAGATCCTAAAATCCTAGCTTTCTGGTTTAACCATAGGCTGAATCAAATGTATTATTACTACCCAACATAGGCCTAGTTTCCATATATATAAAAGCAGTTCACCCAAATACAATAAACACATACCATACATTGATACATCATATATATCATACAACTGTATAACACAACTACTTCATACCACACAGCACCATAGACAGGAATCATATAACTGTATAACACAACTACTTCATACCACACAGCACCATATACAGGAATCATATAACTGTATAACACAACTACTTCATACCACACAGCACCATATACAGGAATCATATAACTGTATAACACAACTACTTCATACCACACAGCACCATATACAGGAATCATATAACTGTATAACACAACTACTTCATACCACACAGCACCATATACAGGAATCATATAACTGTATAACACAACTACTTCATACCACACAGCACCATATACAAGAATCATATAACTGTATAACATAACTACTTCATACCACACAACACCATATACAGGAATCATATAACTGTATAACATAACTACTTCATACCACACAGCACCATATACAGGAATCATATAACTGTATAACACAACTACTTCATACCACACAGCACCATATACAAGAATCATATAACTGTATAACACAACTACTTCATACCACACAGCACCATATACAGGAATCATATAACTGTATAACACAACTACTTCATACCACACAGCACCATATACAGGAATCATATAACTGTATAACACAACTACTTCATACCACACAGCACCATATACAGGAATCATATAACTGTATAACACAACTACTTCATACCACACAGCACCATATACAAGAATCATATAACTGTATAACATAACTACTTCATACCACACAACACCATATACAGGAATCATATAACTGTATAACATAACTACTTCATACCACACAGCACCATATACAGGAATCATATAACTGTATAACACAACTACTTCATACCACACAGCACCATAGACAGGAATCATATAACTGTATAACACAACTACTTCATACCACACAGCACCATATACAAGAATCATATAACTGTATAACACAACTACTTCATACCACACAGCACCATATACAGGAATCATATAACTGTATAACACAACTACTTCATACCACACAGCACCATATACAGGAATCATATAACTGTATAACACAACTACTTCATACCACACAGCACCATATACAGGAATCATATAACTGTATAACACAACTATTTCATACCACACAGCACCATAGACAGGAATCATATAACTGTATAACACAACTATTTCATACCACACAGCACCATATACAGGAATCATATAACTGTATAACATAACTACTTCATACCACACAGCACCATAGACAGGAATCATATAACTGTATAACACAACTACTTCATACCACACAGCACCATATACAGGAATCATATAACTGTATAACATAACTACTTCATACCACACAGCACCATATACAGGAATCATATAACTGTATAACATGAACTACTTCATACCACACAGCACCATAGACAGGAATCATATAACTGTATAACACAACTACTTCATACCACACAGCACCATATACAGGAATCATATAACTGTATAACACAACTACTTCATACCACACAGCACCATATACAGGAATCATATAACTGTGTAACATGAACTACTTCATACCACACAGCACCATAGACAGGAATCCTATAACTGTATAACACAACTACTTCATACCACGCAGCACCATATACAGGAATCATATAACTGTATAACACAACTACTTCATACCACGCAGCACCATATACAGGAATCATATAACTGTATAACATAACTACTTCATACCACGCAGAACCATATACAAGAATCATATAACTGTATAACACAACTACTTCATACCACACAACACCATATACAAGAATCATATAACTGTATAACACAACTACTTCATACCACACAGCACCATATACAGGAATCACATAACTGTATAACACAACTACTTCATACCACACAGCACCATATACAGGAATCATATAACTGTATAACACAACTACTTCATACCACGCAGCACCATATACAGGAATCATATAACTGTATAACACAACTACTTCATACCATACAGCACCATATACAGGAATCATATAACTGTATAACACAATTACTTCATACCACACAGCACCATAGACAGGAATCATACAACTGTATAACACAACTACTTCATACCACACAGCACCATATACAGGAATCATACAACTGTATAACACAACTACTTCATACCACACAGCACCATATACAGGAATCATATAACTGTATAACACAACTACTTCATACCACACAGCACCATATACAGGAATCATATAACTGTATAACACAACTACTTCATACCACACAGCACCATAGACAGGAATCATGTAATTGTATAACACAACTACTTCATACCACACGGCACCATATACAGGAATCATATAACTGTATAACGCAAACTACTTCATACCACACAGCACCATAGACAGGAATCATATAACTGTATAACACAACTACTTCATACCACACAGCACCATATACAGGAATCATATAACTGTATAACACAACTACTTCATACCACACAGCACCATAGACAGGTATCATATAAATTACAGCACCATAGACAGGAATCATATAAATGACAGCACCATATCATATAACTGTATAACACAACTACTTCATACCACACAGCACCATAGACAGGAATCATATAACTGTATAACACAACTACTTCATACCACACAGCACCATAGACAGGAATCCTATAACTGTATAACACAACTACTTCATACCACACAGCACCATAGACAGGAATCATATAACTGTATAACACAACTAATTCATACCACACAGCACCATATACAGGAATCATATAACTGAATAACACAACTACTTCATACCACACAGCACCATATACAGGAATCATATAACTGTATAACATAACTACTTCATACCACACAGCACCATATACAGGAATCATATAACTGTATAACACAACTACTTCATACCACACAGCACCATATACAGGAATCATATAACTGTATAACACAACTACTTCATACCACACAGCACCATATACAGGAATCATATAACTGTATAACACAACTACTTCATACCACACAGCACAATAGACAGGAATCGTATAACTGTATAACACAACTACTTCATACCACACAGCACCATAGACAGGAATCATATAACTGTATAACACAACTACTTCATACCACACAGCACCATAGACAGGAATCCTATAACTGTATAACACAACTACTTCATACCACACAGCACCATAGACAGGAATCATATAACTGTATAACACAACTAATTCATACCACACAGCACCATATACAGGAATCATATAACTGAATAACACAACTACTTCATACCACACAGCACCATATACAGGAATCATATAACTGTATAACACAACTACTTCATACCACACAGCACCATATACAGGAATCATATAACTGTATAACACAACTACTTCATACAACACAGCACCATATACAGGAATCATATAACTGTATAACACAACTACTTCATACCACACAGCACCATATACAGGAATCATATAACTGTATAACACAACTACTTCATACCACGCAGCACCATATACAGGAATCCTATAACTGTATAACACAACTACTTCATACTACACAGCCCCATAGACAGGAATCATATAACTGTATAACACAACTACTTCATACCACACAGCACCATAGACAGGAATCCTATAACTGTATAACACAACTAATTCATACCACACAGCACCATAGACAGGAATCATATAACTGTATAACACAACTAATTCATACCACACAGCACCATATACAGGAATCATATAACTGTATAACACAACTACTTCATACCACACAGCACCATATACAGGAATCATATAACTGTATAACACAACTACTTCATACCACACAGCACCATAGACAGGAATCATATAACTGTATAACACAACTACTTCATAGCACACAGCACCATATATAGGAATCATATAACTGTATAACACAACTACTTCATACCACACAGCACCATATACAGGAATCATATAACTGTATAACACAACTACTTCATACCACACAGCACCCTATACAGGAATCATATAACTGTATAACACAACTACTTCATACCACACAGCACCATATACAGGAATCATATAACTGTATAACACAACTACTTCATACCACACAGCACCATATACAGGAATCATATAACTGTATAACACAACTACTTCATACCACACAGCACCATATACAGGAATCATATAACTGTATAACACAACTATTTCATACCACACAGCACCATAGACAGGAATCATATAACTGTATAACACAACTATTTCATACCACACAGCACCATATACAGGAATCATATAACTGTATAACATAACTACTTCATACCACACAGCACCATATACAGGAATCATATAACTGTATAACACAACTACTTCATACCACACAGCACCATATACAGGAATCATATAACTGTATAACACAACTACTTCATACCACACAGCACCATAGACAGGAATCATATAACTGTATAACACAACTACTTCATACCACACAACACCATATACAGGAATCATATAACTGTATAACGCAAACTACTTCATACCACACAGCACCATATACAGGAATCATATAACTGTATAACACAACTACTTCATACCACACAGCACCATATACAGGAATCATATAACTGTATAACACAACTACTTCATACCACACAGCACCATATACAGGAATCATATAACTGTATAACACAACTACTTCATACCACACAGCACCATAGACAGGAATCATATAACTGTATAACACAACTACTTCATACCACACAGCACCATATACAGGGATCATATAACTGTATAACACAACTACTTCATACCACACAGCACCATATACAGGAATCATATAACTGTATAACACAACTACTTCATACCACACAGCACCATATACAGGAATCATATAACTGTATAACACAACTGCTTCATACCACACAGCACCATATACAGGAATCATATAACTGTATAACACAACTACTTCATACCACACAGCACCATATACAGGAATCATATAACTGTATAACACAACTACTTCATAGCACACAGCACCATAGACAGGAATCATATAACTGTATAACATAACTACTTCATACCACACAGCACCATATACAGGAATCATATAACTGTATAACACAACTACTTCATACCACACAGCACCATATACAGGAATCATATAACTGTATAACACAACTACTTCATACCACACAGCACAGGAATCATATAACTGTATAACATAACTACTTCATACCACACAGCACCATATACAGGAATCATATAACTGTATAACACAACTACTTCATACCACACAGCACCATATACAGGAATCATATAACTGTATAACACAACTACTTCATACCACACAGCACCATAGACAGGAATCATATAACTGTATAACATAACTACTTCATACCACACAACACCATATACAGGAATAATATAACTGTATAACACAACTACTTCATACCACACAGCACCATATACAGGAATCATATAACTGTATAACACAACTACTTCATAGCACACAGCACCATAGACAGGAATCATATAACTGTATAACACAACTACTTCATACCACACAGCACCATATACAGGAATCATATAACTGTATAACACAACTACTTCATACCACACAGCACCATATACAGGAATCATATAACTGTATAACACAACTACTTCATAGCACACAGCACCATAGACAGGAATCATATAACTGTATAACATAACTACTTCATACCACACAGCACCATATACAGGAATCATATAACTGTATAACACAACTACTTCATACCACACAGCACCATATACAGGAATCATATAACTGTATAACACAACTACTTCATACCACACAGCACAGGAATCATATAACTGTATAACATAACTACTTCATACCACACAGCACCATATACAGGAATCATATAACTGTATAACACAACTACTTCATACCACACAGCACCATATACAGGAATCATATAACTGTATAACACAACTACTTCATACCACACAGCACCATATACAGGAATCATATAACTGTATAACACAACTACTTCATACCACACAGCACCATATACAGGAATCATATAACTGTATAACACAACTACTTCATACCACACAGCACCATATACAGGAATCATATAACTGTATAACACAACTACTTCATACCACACAGCACAGGAATCATATAACTGTATAACACAACTACTTCATACCACACAGCACCATATACAGGAATCATATAACTGTATAACACAACTACTTCATACCACACAGCACCATATACAGGAATCATATAACTGTATAACACAACTATTTCATACCACACAGCACCATAGACAGGAATCATATAACTGTATAACACAACTATTTCATACCACACAGCACCATATACAGGAATCATATAACTGTATAACATAACTACTTCATACCACACAGCACCATATACAGGAATCATATAACTGTATAACACAACTACTTCATACCACACAGCACCATATACAGGAATCATATAACTGTATAACACAACTACTTCATACCACACAGCACCATAGACAGGAATCATATAACTGTATAACACAACTACTTCATACCACACAACACCATATACAGGAATCATATAACTGTATAACGCAAACTACTTCATACCACACAGCACCATATACAGGAATCATATAACTGTATAACACAACTACTTCATACCACACAGCACCATATACAGGAATCATATAACTGTATAACACAACTACTTCATACCACACAGCACCATATACAGGAATCATATAACTGTATAACACAACTACTTCATACCACACAGCACCATAGACAGGAATCATATAACTGTATAACACAACTACTTCATACCACACAGCACCATATACAGGAATCATATAACTGTATAACACAACTACTTCATACCACACAGCACCATATACAGGAATCATATAACTGTATAACACAACTACTTCATACCACACAGCACCATATACAGGAATCATATAACTGTATAACACAACTACTTCATACCACACAGCACCATATACAGGAATCATATAACTGTATAACACAACTACTTCATACCACACAGCACCATATACAGGAATCATATAACTGTATAACACAACTACTTCATAGCACACAGCACCATAGACAGGAATCATATAACTGTATAACATAACTACTTCATACCACACAGCACCATATACAGGAATCATATAACTGTATAACACAACTACTTCATACCACACAGCACCATATACAGGAATCATATAACTGTATAACACAACTACTTCATACCACACAGCACAGGAATCATATAACTGTATAACATAACTACTTCATACCACACAGCACCATATACAGGAATCATATAACTGTATAACACAACTACTTCATACCACACAGCACCATATACAGGAATCATATAACTGTATAACACAACTACTTCATACCACACAGCACCATAGACAGGAATCATATAACTGTATAACATAACTACTTCATACCACACAGCACCATATACAGGAATAATATAACTGTATAACACAACTACTTCATACCACACAGCACCATATACAGGAATCATATAACTGTATAACACAACTACTTCATAGCACACAGCACCATAGACAGGAATCATATAACTGTATAACACAACTACTTCATACCACACAGCACCATATACAGGAATCATATAACTGTATAACACAACTACTTCATACCACACAGCACCATATACAGGAATCATATAACTGTATAACACAACTACTTCATACCACACAGCACCATAGACAGGAATCATATAACTGTATAACATAACTACTTCATACCACACAGCACCATATACAGGAATCATATAACTGTATAACACAACTACTTCATACCACACAGCACCATATACAGGAATCATATAACTGTATAACACAACTACTTCATACCACACAGCACCATATACAGGAATCATATAACTGTATAACACAACTACTTCATACCACACAGCACCATATACAGGAATCATATAACTGTATAACACAACTACTTCATACCACACAGCACCATATACAGGAATCATATAACTGTATAACACAACTACTTCATACCACACAGCACCATATACAGGAATCATATAACTGTATAACACAACTACTTCATACCACACAGCACCATAGACAGGAATCATATAACTGTATAACACAACTACTTCATACCACACAGCACCATATACAGGAATCATATAACTGTATAACACAACTACTTCATACCACACAGCACCATATACAGGAATCATATAACTGTATAACACAACTACTTCATACCACACAGCACCATATACAGGAATCATATAACTGTATAACACAACTACTTCATACCACACAGCACCATATACAGGAATCATATAACTGTATAACACAACTACTTCATACCACACAGCACCATATACAGGAATCATATAACTGTATAACACAACTACTTCATACCACACAGCACCATATACAGGAATCATATAACTGTATAACACAACTACTTCATACCACACAGCACCATATACAGGAATCATATAACTGTATAACACAACTACTTCATACCACACAGCACCATATACAGGAATCATATAACTGTATAACACAACTACTTCATACCACACAGCACCATATACAGGAATCATATAACTGTATAACACAACTACTTCATACCACACAGCACCATATACAGGAATCATATAACTGTATAACACAACTACTTCATACCACACAGCACCATATACAGGAATCATATAACTGTATAACACAACTACTTCATACCACACAGCACCATAGACAGGAATCATATAACTGTATAACACAACTACTTCATACCACACAGCACCATATACAGGAATCATATAACTGTATAACATAACTACTTCATACCACACAGCACCATATACAGGAATCATATAACTGTATAACACAACTACTTCATACCACACAGCACCATATACAGGAATCATATAACTGTATAACACAACTACTTCATACCACACAGCACCATATACAGGAATCATATAACTGTATAACACAACTGCTTCATACCACACAGCACCATATACAGGAATCATATAACTGTATAACACAACTACTTCATACCACACAGCACCATATACAGGAATCATATAACTGTATAACACAACTACTTCATAGCACACAGCACCATAGACAGGAATCATATAACTGTATAACATAACTACTTCATACCAC
The DNA here is from genome assembly GCF_027579735.1 of Bombina bombina. Taxonomy (NCBI): domain Eukaryota; kingdom Metazoa; phylum Chordata; class Amphibia; order Anura; family Bombinatoridae; genus Bombina; species Bombina bombina. Next base: position 469,768,896 of record NC_069504.1, on the reverse strand, counting down.
ACAGCACCATATACAGGAATCATATAACTGTATAACACAACTACTTCATACCACACAGCACCATATACAGGAATCATATAACTGTATAACACAACTACTTCATACCACACAGCACAGGAATCATATAACTGTATAACATAACTACTTCATACCACACAGCACCATATACAGGAATCATATAACTGTATAACACAACTACTTCATACCACACAGCACCATATACAGGAATCATATAACTGTATAACACAACTACTTCATACCACACAGCACCATAGACAGGAATCATATAACTGTATAACATAACTACTTCATACCACACAACACCATATACAGGAATAATATAACTGTATAACACAACTACTTCATACCACACAGCACCATATACAGGAATCATATAACTGTATAACACAACTACTTCATAGCACACAGCACCATAGACAGGAATCATATAACTGTATAACACAACTACTTCATACCACACAGCACCATATACAGGAATCATATAACTGTATAACACAACTACTTCATACCACACAGCACCATATACAGGAATCATATAACTGTATAACACAACTACTTCATAGCACACAGCACCATAGACAGGAATCATATAACTGTATAACATAACTACTTCATACCACACAGCACCATATACAGGAATCATATAACTGTATAACACAACTACTTCATACCACACAGCACCATATACAGGAATCATATAACTGTATAACACAACTACTTCATACCACACAGCACAGGAATCATATAACTGTATAACATAACTACTTCATACCACACAGCACCATATACAGGAATCATATAACTGTATAACACAACTACTTCATACCACACAGCACCATATACAGGAATCATATAACTGTATAACACAACTACTTCATACCACACAGCACCATATACAGGAATCATATAACTGTATAACACAACTACTTCATACCACACAGCACCATATACAGGAATCATATAACTGTATAACACAACTACTTCATACCACACAGCACCATATACAGGAATCATATAACTGTATAACACAACTACTTCATACCACACAGCACAGGAATCATATAACTGTATAACACAACTACTTCATACCACACAGCACCATATACAGGAATCATATAACTGTATAACACAACTACTTCATACCACACAGCACCATATACAGGAATCATATAACTGTATAACACAACTACTTCATACCACACAGCACCATAGACAGGAATCATATAACTGTATAACATAACTACTTCATACCACACAACACCATATACAGGAATAATATAACTGTATAACACAACTACTTCATACCACACAGCACCATATACAGGAATCATATAACTGTATAACACAACTACTTCATAGCACACAGCACCATAGACAGGAATCATATAACTGTATAACACAACTACTTCATACCACACAGCACCATATACAGGAATCATATAACTGTATAACACAACTACTTCATACCACACAGCACCATATACAGGAATCATATAACTGTATAACACAACTACTTCATAGCACACAGCACCATAGACAGGAATCATATAACTGTATAACATAACTACTTCATACCACACAGCACCATATACAGGAATCATATAACTGTATAACACAACTACTTCATACCACACAGCACCATATACAGGAATCATATAACTGTATAACACAACTACTTCATACCACA